>NC_056481.1:20460370-20495370 GCF_008729295.1 Plectropomus leopardus | reverse complement strand
GAGTAATTCAAAGTTCATGTGCAATTCCTGTATTTGAAACCAATAACATGGTTCTCACCATCCATCCATCCATCCATCCATCCATTTCATCTGCTTTCTCGGGACGGGTTACAGGGGCAGTAGGCTGAGCAAAGTACTTTCAGACGTCCTCTCCCCAGCAAACTCTTTTTTAGCGCCTTTCTAGAGGATCCTGAAGTTTTCCCAGGCCGCATGAGATATAGTATAATCACCCAGGACGATCCAGATCAGATGTTGAACCACATTAACTGGGCCCTTTGGATGTAAGGGAGTAGCAGCTCTACTCTGAGCTCCCTTGGGATGTCTTAAGCTCTTCACCCTGTCTCTATGGCTACACCCAGCCTACTTAAGAGGAAACTCATTTCAGCTGCTTGTGTCCACAGTCTCAATTTCTTTAGGTCCTTACCAAGCTCATGACCATAGGTGAGGGTTTGAACATACATGAACCGTTTAAATCAAAAGCTTTGCCCTCCAAGCTCAGCTCTGTCTTCAAAACAGACTGGCATAGCATCTGCCACCAACCACCTGTCCATCTCATGCCCCATTTTACCCTCACCTGTGGAAAAAAAAAACTTGAAACCTGAAACTTAACCTTACCTTAACCATATTGTGCCATGCAAAACATAGTTTTTGCTGGATTATGCTGAGCTTTTCTTGTAATGGCCCGCGAGAAGGTCACTGTTCGCAAATTCTATGTATATGTACGATGCATAAATGAAACCAAATAACATCTAGAACGTTCATTTTTATGTAATTTGAATTTTCTCCTTTAATTCAAAAAATATCAGCATGTTGCCTTTTAGTAAAAAGGTCAACCCCCTCCTCCTGTGCCTTTCAGTAGAACACAAAGGAGATGCAAATATTGTCTGACAATAAATGTGAGAATATAAAAGTCTCGACCAGGAATCTATTAGACTGAGAATGCACATGTAAAGTGCATAATTTGTGTGCGTGTGTGTGTGTGGTGTGTGTGTGGTGTGTGTGTGTGTGGTGGTGTGTCTGTCCTGTGTGTGGTGTGTGTTGTGTGTGTGGTCTGCAGTCCACTGGCTGACATTATACCAACAGTGTCTTATTTGTTGCACCATATACCTACTATTGATCCTCTGCAGTGTTTCTCACTACGTCCCCTCTATTCTGAACTACAGTGAGCCGGACTCCTTCAGCAATACCTGCATCGCTCCGTCTGAAGACTCTCAGACACATTCGTATTTTTTCTAATCTTCAGTCCAACTGACATGTTCTAAACTCCCTACCTGAAGTGCCAGACATTTATTTTTAGCCTTGTCAGCTTTGGACACCGAATTTCTACCTCTTTCGTTCTTTTTCCCTCCGCGCTCATATCATTCTACTTGTATCCTCGTGTGTTCGAAGTGTTAGCTGTGTACAGCGGTGGGGAAATAACAGCATTAAATTTGTTTTTCAAAGTAAAAAAAAACAGCTATGCTGTCTCCGGAGCAACCTCTCTGCCCCAAAAAAGTATTAGACTTCCTACTAAGTTCTGCGCTGCCTTTCTTGCTGGAATACCCGAAGTTTGATTTTTTGTGGCCTGGGAAGCGGCGCTTTCAGGCTCTGCGTATGACTTCAGTGTTAGCGAGCTGCAGTGGTGCAACAGAAACAATAAGCGCTAGTGTGAAGAGTAAGTCAGAACAAAACAGTGACAAGTGAGAAGATGGGGAGATAATCACTATTGATAGGACAGAAGGATCTTCTCAGATAAATGTGTGATCAGCATTTAAATTTTAAATCTGGTGCTCGTCGTATCGGCATGTTTTCTGTCTACATTGATTTTAATTTTTTCTTAAGATAGGTTCAACGAAAGTTCTTCAATGGCATCAACATCTACTTGGACTTACTATGAACAGATAGAACTTTAATTCACTTGTTACGTTTTCATCTGTCTCATTCCATGACGCGGAATAATTCAAAGAACAACCTGTAAGGAAATATCTTCAAATTTGAACACAACCATCAATTGAACTTCAAAGAATGAACTGATTAGAATCGTTGGTCAAAGTCAAGGTCACCGTGATGTCATTTTATTTTCTTGTGAGCTAATATCTAAAAAAAAATTTTAAAGGGAATTTCTTCGAGGCACAAATTCCATTTGGGTTCAACAATGAAGGAAAAAATGGTGGTCAAAGTCAAGTCACTATAACCTTGCATGTGTCTACATTCTTGTAAAACGCTACCGTCTCAAGAAGGCTCTAAAGGGATTTCCTTCCTCAAATTTGCACACTTGGAACTTAAGAAATAAACTGATCAACTTGTTGGTTGAAGATCAAGGTCACTATCACCTCACAAAAATTCTGACATCTGCTTTGCTTGTAATTATCATCAGTTGTCTGTCTCAAACATCAACATCATAAGTCAAGGAGCATAAGGGGGGAGACATTTGCTCAATTCTTGGTTTGTCAAAGCTCAGCTGCAGAGTGACACAATGCAGTTGCGTTATGGACGTGTCACAGTATCTGTTCGTCTCGCCTCTTTTTTCACTGCACCCTGTCAGTGTTGAGGTCGAGTGAAGAGCAGGCCCCTGGTCCCGCAGAATAATTTCATGGATACATCGAGAGCTCTGCCGCCAGCTATGAACGCAAACACATAGAGGTGAGGTGCTGTACCTCTTTTTATTTCCTCTCCCTCCTGTTCCTTTTATTCCTCTTTTTATTGCCCTCTTATATGTCAGATAGAGCTATCACAGTTTTCCGGATGCATTTAAACCATGGAATAACTAAGCGTAATTGGAGGTTATGGATGCATGTTAACAAACGCTGTACGTTTACTTGCAGTGCAAAAACGAGGCCCCAGACTAAAAACCATAATAATAAATCCAGCTCCCGCCTTTGCGCTCTACTCATAAAAATGACATATCTAAAAAAACACTAAGATTAAATACAGATAGTTAAAATAACTAGTGAAGTGTTAAGAATATATTTTAGTTTTATGCTCCTACATTAAAAACTCTTTTAGGAATCGATGTGTTATGTGTTTTTCTAGATGAAAAAAAACGATTTGTAAATATTACTGACTTATGCTCTCGCTCCCACGCAGTGAATAAACTAAATCCCAGATTATATATTAATTACTGTTTTTATAATAGTTGGTAAATAAGCCATTTTTATTTATAGGCGCCTTTCTTGGACCCTCAAGGTCACCTTACATCATCAACATAAAAGCAGACACAATATTAAAGAGACAAAATAAAATATAGAAATACAATATAAAATTAGACAATGCAATTGTGATCAGAGGGAGTAAGCCAGTTTAAACAGATGGGTTTTGAGTTTGGATTTGAAATGTGGTAGTGAGTCTGAGTTACGGAGGTCAGGTGGGAGTGAGTTCCAGAGCTGGGGAGCAGAGCGGCTGAATGCTCTGCTCCCCATGGTAACAAGACGGGCGGGGGGATGATGAGATGGATGGAGGAAGAAGATCTGAGGGTGCGGGTGGGTGTAGCAATGTGGAGGAGGTCAGAGAGATATGGTGGGGCAAGGTTGCGGACAGCTTTGAAGGTAAGGAGGAGTATTTTGTAGTTGATGCGGTATGTAATGGGGAGCCAATGTAGCTGTTGTAGAATAGGTGTGATGTGATGGATTAAAGGGGTGCGTGTAATGATACGGGCAGCTGAGTTTTGGACCAGTTGTAGTTTAAGGAGGGTTTTATGTGGAAGGCCAAAGAGAAGAGAGTTGCAATAATCTAAACGGGAGGTGACCAGACTGTGAACAACACAATTTGTGACACAATTTCAATACTTTAATCAATTCTCAATTCTCACGGTTAATTGACTAACATAACCTCTTAGCTCAGATTGTGCAGATTTTAGGGTTATGAAGCATTTGAAAATACTCCAAGTAATGACATCACAATAAGCAAAATCCAGGGGTCCAAAGAGTTAAAAGTGCTAGATGGTGGTAGAACCAGACTAACTGTTTCCAGATTATATATTCTAAGCTAAGCTAACTGTCTGCTGGCTCTTGCTTCATTAAACACGCAGTCATGAGTTGTATCACAAAGACATTTTCATGAAATTGAGTGTTCCACCTTCATAAAGTTCCTGTTCATCAACAAATCAGGCTTAAAACTCTTTTTTATCACTCCAGCGTAGACCACAGGAATGTCGCTGCTCCTCGTTCCAAAGACAAAGTTGAATTTTCTGTCCAAGGTTTGTTTTACTAAAGAGGATAAACATTTTTTCCATCTGCATTTCACTCGTCGTGTCATCTGCCAGTGCCAGAACCTCAGATAGCATTAGCTCTGTTTACTAGAGAGGAATTCTGTCCAAGTCTCAGCTGCTGCCACACAATGCAAAACATTGTGTTTCGGCCAATAATCTTGTCTTTCGACAGTAATTTAATTTACATGTAGTAATGATTTATTGATGTCACAGAGCCACACAGAGCTTTGCATTGAGAAATACCTGATTTAATACATTAGCGGGCAAAGTAACAGACAGAATGATAAAACAGTTTTGTGCCGGGGAAAATCCTCGCCCAGTTACTCCGTCTAAATAAAGCCGAGGATTGTACTTTCTGCAGCTGCATTGATTTAAAAATCTCAACAGTGCCAAGAGCTACTCCCCGAGCAGATTCCTCTCAAAAGTATTGATCGGTGAAAATCTTTGATAAGTGGACAGCAGGCGTAATGTTACCAGCTGTGTGTTGGATCCAGCTTCCTGTTTTCTAATGAGGAGACCCTCCCAGTCAGAGTGACATCAGCACAAGAAAGTAAAGACTGTTTTGTAATTAGTCATGAGGTGTGAGGGGCGTCCACATGAATAAATAATCCATGGTTTTATATTTCTTTAACAAGAAATAATCCTGCCTGGCCAAACTATGTTTTCACTTATTCATGCACATGTATGTGTGATACATTTTTAATGGTGTTTACTTATTAATTTGTCCATTTGCTCGGCTGTCTGTCTCCATCGGGTTTACACAGCGAGGACCGGTGCAGGATGCATTGGCCACCAGCCTCTCCTCTGGTCCCACGCCAGCCGCGGTCTGACGACTCTGTTTAAATAGACTGAACAAAAGTGTGTTTCTAATCACTTGTATATAACAAATATTGTAAAAAAGCTGCTGGCTGAGGATAGCCCCCTCTACATTGTCTGTTCAATGCCAGAGTATCGCACCGTTATGCTGCCTGGCTGTTCTGTAAAGGTACAATTTTGGGATGGTGGGGGGGGGCAGCAGTGTCTGCATAAACAGAACAGCAGTGTTAATTTCAGCAGCTATTGTAGATTTCGTCTTAGTCTTTAGACAAAAATGATTTTCAGTTTTAGTCACATTGAACTCCTTTTTTATCCTTCATGATTTCTGTTTAGTTTTAGAAGATCATATGAAAATCATATTTGGGCTTAACTTTTTCTACAACTACAAATGATTTCTACACACTTTTCTTCAGCTGAGATTTTGAGGTTTACAGGATGATTCACAAGCACACACTTATAGATGGTCATTTGATAGGGTCAGAATCTCTCTGGTAATGGTTTTAAATACACAGCCACTACAAGTGACTAATTTGAGACATTTTGGATATGTACCCAGGTTCATTGTAAACACTATTACGTTACTTAGCAATCTCATTGTTCAGAAGCAGAAAAATCACCAGAGTTCAGCTTGATTTCTCTTCTAATCTATGATGAATGGAAGTGCGACTGTTACCAGTTTTTGGTTATAATCTTTTTCTAATATATCACATAAAACTATTTATCATTCTGTTCTCCTCTCCTTTCATTTTGGATGTCCGAAAATTCAGCACTAACATTTTTATCTTGTCTCGTCACTTTTTCATAGTTTTTATTATCAAGCTCTATTTTCATCATAGTTTAGGGAGACACGACCATGGGCAGGACGTGTGTGATGTGATGAGATTTAAAAGGCAGCCTGCAGCAGTTAGCAGCTAATTCAAAGTAGAAGAAAAGCAGCTTAAAGTTTCCGCAAATAGTGAAAACAGTGAGGTGCAGGAGCTCCTTATCCTCCGAGTAGAAGATGATATCAGCAGTCATATAACAGGGACGCTAAATGTTCTTTAGTGACATGTATGTCATTGTTATTGTTGAGAAAGGGCTGCCAACAAGTATGCTATATGTCACACTAGAGGCAGACACTGTTGTGTTAAACGTCGTGTCTCTTTCGTGTCCGCAATGCTGGCATGCTGCCTAAAATCACACACTGGAGTGACGCAATTCCCCCGTTGTTTGGTTCTGTGAACAAATGCAAAGGAGGCGTAAAGAAGGGACTTTGTAGTGCTCTATATCGCCATCTCATCTTTGTTCTCAACTATCTGGTTCAACGGGAGTTGCCTTAATATTCAGAGTGTGTGTCAAAGTGTGTGTCAGCCCGTGTGTGTGTGTGTGCGTGCGTGCGTGCATGCGTGCGTGCGTGCGTGCGTCCGTCCATTTAGGGTCAGCAGCCCGACTGTCGGTGCTGATGTGAGGATTCAGAAATTGTGCCATTTTACATGAGCAGCTGTCAGCACTCCTGATTCAGCCGTCTCGCTTCAGCGACGGAGACAAAATCTGACTCACCAGGTTATTGATTTTTGGAAAATGTCACATCGAGCCTCGTTGGATACATACAGGCCTGCCAGACACAAATAAATATTGGACAGGGCTCAGCCTTCATTAACCTGGGAAACACGCCCGTGTTTGTGACCCAGTTCAGATTTGATTTAATGATGCTAATGCAGCATATTGACTTTGACTTTGTTTATATTTGAGCCAAACCTCAAGACACTAGATGCTCTTTTGATCCTCCTCTGTTCATGTGTCCTGCTGAGCGGGCACAGGGCAGGAAGAAGTCTCAAGATAAACGATCTGAATGAGTCATTTAAAATGAATGTTTGGCAATATGGCGGATTGTCACAGCTTTATAGAGAAACTTTGCTGATTTTCAACCTCTGCGTCGTCATTGTGTGTGCAGATAGACAGTGTTTGGCAGGTTTCCCTTTAACTTCCACCGGCCACCGACTTTGGATTTGGGGTTTTAAACAGTACATCACTGATGTCTTGTGCAAAGCCACAGTGTTGTTTCTGCACTGTTGCAGAGTTGCTTCATGCTTTGTAGGACACTATGCGAGCAGAGGCTATGGCCCGTATCCAGCAGACATAAAGCAATATTATATCACTCATTTGGAGTTCAGCTCCTGTCCATCTGAAGAATATAAGTCTAATGATGTGTTCACACTATAGGCACCTTTACATGGAGCCTGACCATGATCCATATTAACATTTCAGTCAGCTTAAACAGGCGCAAACTGATTCAATTGTCAACCTGTTGCAGAGCGTAACCTTTTCATAAACTGATCAAAATAAAATTTGTATCATGTAAACGATGAAGCTGATTCCTCTCTGGCTGCGTTCTTTCTGCGCATGATCTGTCCTCACATAAGGGTACATGACGACATACATCCATCCACTTTCAGAAAATGGCATCTTCCAAGCAGAAGTGGACTTAAGAGTTTGTTTTCAATCCAATATGAACATTATTTGATGCTTAGACAGTGGGAAAATAAGGTATAATGACCTATTTAACTGAGTCCACAAAAAAATGATATGAGCTGGCATAGACCAGCGGCCCTGTAACCATAGTAACTCACTCAGTCCTGCCTATGCATGAAAGGAGAGGGAGAGCGCTGTGCTGCTGTCAGAAATTGTCTGTTATTTATTTTTTACTGTGAGAAAATGCACTTGTGGCTTGAGACTGTGTGAAAAGTGTCAGTTGTGTATGTGTCATCGTAGATGCAAGAGTTGGCATCCCTGTTAAGTTACTCTATTCATAATTTATGCACATGTCCCACAGCTTCTACGCGCATGTAAACACTGGATCGTATTAGAGGACATCCCATGTACACAGTTGATCCGAAACCTTCAATCAGATTGAGAAAAAGTCTCGATGTAAACGCAGCTACTGAAGGTGAAGCGAATAGCCACGTTGGCTGCTGCTGGAGTGTTTTTTGGAGTATTTTGCTCCTAGCAAATTCTAGGTACCGTATCACAGGCAACTTAACATGCATGAGTTTGTTGAAGGTGTATTGCCTCTCATCGGTGAGGCCTCTTCAGTTCGGAAAGACTAGTCTGGAATCGTAGGCTTTAAACCCTGTGTGGGCGTGAACACTGTGCCACGCATTTGCAGAGTGGGTGTTTAGTTTCCCCAATGTACAAATCTGTGCATTCCTGGCTGCACTCAGCTGCATTTATTACATTCCTCTGCTTTTGTCTGGGTGTTTGTCCTCAGGCTGGACAAGCTCCTGTTTCAGTGTGTTACTGGGTTTGAAGCTCATAGATGTGGTGTTAGATGAGTTTTTCAGATTCTATGTTGTTCAGTTTTTTTTTGTCTCTTCCTGTCTGTCTGCTCTTGATCATTTCCAGGTTTTGAGAAAGGCTCCGTGAGGGTAGCCAAAGGTTGTAAGTGCTTCCCTAGCAAATATTCACCCTTAACATCTGTGCTGCCTGCATGATGTAGGCGGGAATGCTTCCAGCTGCCTCTCTGTCAGCTCTGCTAAATTTGTGTTAAACTTGTGCTAAACATGTGCTAAATTTAGGCTCTTAAGTCTATTTTGCAAGTCTTGGTGGTGCTTTTTGTAGTTGGCATTGGACGGTGGTGGCATGTCACTAATCAGGATGAGAAAATCAGCTCACTAGTCTGTAAGCTCTTCTCCTGCTGACTTCTGTTAACTGCTTGCCAGGTTGAGATTTCAAATGTAAACATTAGGGCTGGGCAATATAACGATATTATATCGTATCGAGATATGAGACTATATATTACATACTGGATATTGTTATATTGTGATGTGGAATAAGAAACACACTTTAGTTCAGCATGAAAGGTGTATTTAAACATCATCAGAGCCCGGCTGGTGTGGGACCAGAGGAGAGGCAGATGTTTTTTTCCCTCATTTTTAAAGGCTGCTTTACAGTACACTTTTCTCATCATATCAGACAGTTCTGCTTGTTTAATAATGCCTTTACCCACTTAGTCATTATGTCTACATTATCAATGATTACTGATCAAAAATGGAATTATGCTAATATTTACTCAAACTACAAATAGTCATTCCTACAATATTGTCATATCATAGAGGGAGTTCGGTTTAAAAAAAAAAGAAAAGAAAAAGTCATGTTTGATTCTGTCTTCAAGTTCTAGCATTAATGGAGTGCTTTTGAAGTGATTTTAAAATATTGAGATATATATCATGTATTGAGATATACCCTAAAAAATATTGCGATGTAATTTTCAGCCTCTATTGCCCAGCCCTGGTAAAAAATGAGTAAACACTGAGGAAGAAATGGAGATGAGAACCAGCTGGAATAGCATACTGCTGGCCATTACGCAGGTCTGAGCCTTACAGGTCCAGAAACTTTGCTAACTATAGCAGAAGGAGGGTTCAGTGGATTCCACTGTCACCTCAAAGCAAGAGGGATTCTGGGGCAGCCAGCTCACCTGATAGGCTTGGTACAAAGGCTAAGTCCTCGATGCAGCGGCTGTGGGTTTAATTCCAACGCGAGGCTCATTGCTGCATGTCATTCCCTCTCTCCCCTTTCATTCCAGCTGTGCTGTCAAATAAAGAGAAAGAAAACTCAAAAAAGCAGGAAGTTTATGTGATTTAACCAGCAGGGCCAACTTTTATGGAGTTTCTGTATTAGTTTTTGCAGGTTTCCTCTTAAGGTGATTTCCAAATTGGCCATATTGTCGTTAAACTCGCCTCCAGTGATCCCAGTCTTTCACGCATAGCGTGATCCACTGCACTGACTTGAGGAGAAAGCATTTATTTTTTACCCTCTGAACACTCCAGGACCTTCTCTCTCATTCTGCTGCCACCTTCTTCTTCCTCGCTGTGTCACGCTCGCTGCTCCCTCAGCACTCAGCTCCAGTGACAGTGAGAGAGCTGCACGAGGTGTGCTCATGTATGCATTCAGCAGATGTGCAAGAGTCTTGTCTGGATAAGTGAGATTTCTCACATGAATCTTCATGGATGTCTGATCTAAGTGGGCTTAAAAAGCTATCAGAGTGGGAGGGCACTTCAGCACATCCCAACGGGCTGGTGCTCGTCTCAAGTAAGAGACAATGAAATGATGAAGAAAAAAAAGCAAATGAGTAACAGAGAGATTTAAAAAAAAAGAAACTCCAACAACTCGAGGGGATAGAGGCAGAAGCATTTTAATTTTCAGCCTTATTGCACGGTGCTTTTCATTGTCTGTGTGCGTAATAAAAACAAATTACACAATGCAGTTAACATGTCCACCGAGGTTTCTGAGAAAAGCTGCCATGACATTGATCTGTGAGGCTCGAGTGATGAGGGGAAGGTGGGCAGGCAGTGATGTAACACATCCTCTTATCAGTGCACACAAGCTGTTGGTGTCGGGCTGAAGGTTTACGGCACAGCGGCACCTCTCTGAACCCTCGGCCCGCAAAACATTCACACTCACCCGCACGTCTCTCTTTTTAATTACATTTTAATCAATTATGAAACTCAAATGATATCAGCAAGAATTTGGCATTTGGTGTCTATTATTACATGCGTTGCCCTTTGTTATAGAGTGATGTCAGCATCTTGTCAATATTGTTATTGTCAGTGTTTCTCGGTTGTCAGTAAAAACAGCCACAGTTGAGCACGATGAAAATAAGAAAGGAGGATTTCTCAGCAGCTTCTCAGTTTTCAGATGAAACTGAGACAAGCATCGAGGCTTACCTCTCCTCAGGCACTTCAGATTTTCAAACTCACCAGGATTTTTAAAATTTTTTTTAAGCCACTTCTGGCTGTTGCAAATCAAGACGTTCAAGGACTGCTCTCGAGTGAAGGCGGGGTATCTTTGTGTTTCTGAAAAACCTAATTTCAGTCTTTTGAAGAATTTCTCGAGAACTAAACCATGAGTTGAAAAAAAACAATACAAAGTGAAGTTCAAGGAAAAGCCAGAGACTAAAAGTAAAAGCCAAAGACTAAAAGTATGTTTGTCTGACAGAATATAGATCTGAATACACAACTACACGTATAGTTCAACCAGCTGAGATCACGTTCCATATGTGCCGCTGTACTTATGTCATGTGACAACTAAACTAACTCTGAAAACAGCTTCATTCTCGCTTTTGTAGTTTGAAGGTTTTCAGGGGCTTTACTGATAAATAGTGTAATTTGTAAGACTTTTTTGAATCCCTGTCAATGACCATCAGGTTGTGTCTCTTTAATATTGAGATAGATTTGTCTCAATATTATTTGTGTAAACAGACTGATAGTCTGTGTGTTATTGTGTAATCTGTAAATCAGGGATACTCAACTTGCTTTAACTAACAGCTGCTTTGATAAAGAAGCACAAGGCTAGTCACAATATCCCCACACATTTCTAGGATTTAAGGGTGTTTCTAGGATTTTAGGACATTTTTGGATTTTGGGACTTTTCTATGATTTTAGCCTATAGCTAGAATTTTAGGACATTTCTAGGATTCCGGAATTTTGTAGAATTTAAGGATATTCCTAGGATTTAAGAACATTTCGAGGATTTGAGGATGTTTCTACGATGTGAGGACATTTAATAGACTTTCTGGCGTTTCTAGGCTTTAAGCATATTTCCAGGATTTTAGGATGTTTCTCGGATATTAGGGCATTTCAAGAACTTTGGGACATTTAGGACCTTAGGGAGTTTCTAGGATTTTAGCATCTTCCTAGGATATCAGGATGTTTCTAGGATTTTAGGACATTTTTTGGATTTAAGGATGTTTCAAGGATTTTAGGACATTTCTAGGATTTTAGAACGATTCTTGGATTTCAGGACATTTCTGAAATTTTATTTGCACATGTATACCGCCATGCCGTATACCCCAGTAAAATTTCAGCAAGGTGTGAAGGTATGAAATATTACATACAGCACAAGCATAATATCCAGTAGAATTTCCTGTGCAAAGTAAAACTGTTTTGTAATTTGTCCATTTGGTTTGTGATCAAAATGTGTTACGATGTTTGAATGTGTTAATCATAACACAGGCTGTAAGATGAGCTCTAAAAGGCAGAAATCTCACCAGCTGTTGTAAAATACCCTGTGCAGCTGCAGTATGTTTCTGTCAGTCATTGCTGTTACTCAAGACTTCCTGCATATGTGAGTCATGAAAAATGTCTTGTAAATTTATGTAATTTGGATTTAGACTGCAGGTCCTTGCGCCTCAAATTAAGGCCTCATTACATCATACAGTAGAGCTATAAACTAACTCGTCTGTAGCTCAGAGGCTGGATCATCCTAACCCAAATCGTTCTGCAGACGTCTGACTCACACCCAGTAAACAAACAGACTCTAACTACATTCAGGGTCTTGTGACTATGCAGTTACAATTACAGCAAGTTTTTATTTTTTTGTTGTTTTGTTTTCCCATGGTGTGTTTTTATATCTGCTGTGTTGTATCGATAAGCAGAGGGAGAGCGCTTTTGGAGGATGGAGAGGAGATATGGGTCGAAACTTCCAGTGGGATAAGGGATTCTCCCTTTGATCCACCAGCTCATTAATTAACCATAAACAACATCAAGAACAAGAACAACAATTACAAGCCAGTGGCTCAGAATCTCCTCTGCTCAGAGACGAGAATGCAGTAAAATCCCGGAAAATATGAACAGATATAATGCCAGTTGTCTCTGCTGTGTAATGCAGGAGCATGTGACCCCTGAAAAGCCAAAATACTGCATAATGCATGCTGTTCTTCTCAGAATAATGCAGGTAAATCTGCTCTGAAGTGTTCATACATGCCTCTCTAGGCTTACATTTGTTTTACTTGAATTATTGTAGGTTTGTATGAATGGATGTCAATATACAGATTGGATAGAGAAGCACATTTTTCTTCAAAAGCATGATGCAATAATGATTTCAGTGTTTCATTTACAATTTGTGTGCATTTAAATTCTCCGTAGATGAATCATTAAAGACCCACAGTGCAGTAAAATCATCACACCACTATTAAAACTTAATGTTCTTGCTATGTAGCTTAAAATGTACATGTGTGTTAAAGCATTGAGCCCAGCAGGAATTGGATGCCCGAGTCATACATGTTCCTGCTTAATCTTTGCTGCAGGAGTGTGACATTTTAAAGTCTGTTTAAAACACTTGATGCACACAATTTCCTTGCCAGCCTTGTAATCTGTTGCTAAGTCCCACTGCTTAATTTACCGTTGCTGTTCTTGTCCATCTTTGCATTGTTGCACCTTGCATAATACAGTTTACAATGTAAAAAATGGCTGTTCAAGGTGGAATTGTTGTGCCGGTTGCTGCCTGACCATTTTGTAGTCACAGTGTCAATACAAGGTCTGTATAAAAGGAATGGTTGGCAGAACAGTTTAGATGTTTTGATGGCGTTATGTGTGCAACCCACCGCAGGAGATTCAAAAAGCAGTAGCAGCTAGTAGTTAACTCAAAGAAGATGAACAGTGGCTGTAAATGTCCACAAATAGTGAATACAATAAGGTCCAGGAACTTCTAACCCTCCAAGCAGAGGACAAGATCAGCTGCCATATGGGATGCTAGATGGTTATTGACATGTTATATCATTGTTATTGTTTAGGAAAATCTACCAACGTGTATTTTATATGCGGCCTAGGCTGTTGTGTTAAACATCACGCCTCTTTTGTTTCCACGATCCTGGCATGCTGTCTAAAATCATAAACCAGGGCAACATGTTGTTTGGTTCTGTCTTAAGAATGGCATAGAGATGGCTGTATGATGTGATCTCTGTGTTAAAAGGGCTAGTGGCAGATACCACTCGAAATTCTTTGTCATTTTTGAAACAATGCGTTCTCAGAAGTAGGTTGACTAAAGCACCTGCATATTTCTGACCCAGCTCTGTCAGTTTTCTCTCTTGCTGTCTGCTAGCTTGGTAATTAAACCATTTTTCATGTCATTGAATACATTCATTACATGGAGTTTGTATTATCCAGATTTTCGTTATTAAAATTGTAGGAAAAATATTTCATAACATTAAAAATGATGTGAAATTAATTTTTAGTTGCACAACAAATAGGTCAAGGAAAGGAAAAAACAAAAACCTTGAGGCTCTGCAAAACACATGGAATAAAACTTAAATGTCTCAGTAATCTAAACTCATAATTTTTGAGATTTACATTTTTCATTTGTGAAGTACATTTCAAAATCTGTTGGTTTTTTTTAATATAAAAGAGGGGAAATGTTTTAAGGCTAATGGTGCTAATTTAAGTTCCATGAATGGGCTGAGAACACTTACTTTTTAATGTCTCCTGCTAAATCATTTGTTTTGGTGGCTACATACATACATCACCTACTAAAATATTGAGTCTGAAGCCGTAAACATGTAACTCTGAATAAAGAAACAGCATTGTTCTTTAGCATTGCAGCATAGGGCTTATTATTTATTTATTTCATTCTCTCATGGCCCTGGTTGCTGCTTGGCTTACATATTTGTTCATTTTGTATTTTCAAGTAGTAGGTTTATATGTTATCCAGTTTATTCTTCTAAGCCAGGGTTTCCCTCACAATTATTTATATGTGGCAGCCCACCACATTTAGAACATCTGCTGCCACATGTTGATTTCATACATTTGGAGCTGGACCCAGTGGTTTTTCATTGTACGTGGGCACAGATGGAGCAGCAGAATGTCAGTCACAGTGAAAGTGATCCTGTATTGTGCCAGATCTAAAAGTTTGCTTTCACTTGCAGATTGATAATATGGGAGGACACACACGCAAAAAACAAAATGGAAAGTTTGCCATCATCAGCTATTGCCACACATAGATTCTAATTCTGGGGGAAACACTAGTCCTACTTTATGCAGAGATGGCAACATAGAGCTCCTACTAAGTCCCCTCTTTACGCCTCCTTCACATTTTTACACAGAATCAAACACAGGCGTCATCATGTCGCTGCAGTGTGTGATTTTAGACAGCATGCTGGCATTACAGAAACAAAACCGATGTTTGACACAACAGTGTCTGCCTCTGTTGTGATATACAACATATGCATCATTGGTGTTTTATAAACAAAGCATGTCAATAACAATCATTTAGCCCCCCTCTTACATGGCAGCTGATCTCACCCTCTACTCAGAGGGTAAGGAGCTCCCGGAACACAGTTTCTGGACATTTTCGATTGCAGTTCCTCTACTTTGAACGCTTTTAAAGTCTCCTACAGTGGGTCACACACATAACATGCTGTCAAAACATCACACAGACATTGTTTCGGTACTGTTACTCAGCTTAAAAGGGAGACAGCTCTGTCCCACAATTCTGCTATTGTGCCTTTTATACAGAACAAGGTGAAATAACGGTGTGAAATTCCCGCCTTGAAGAGGCAGAGTGACCTATGATATCATATAGTAGATCTTTTAGCATTATGGAACAACAGGTTCATGCCCCACTGACTGAAGATATACTTTTGCCCTTCTGCACAACTACCAGCAGACTGTCCTTTAATCTGCTTCTTTCATACCAAGTCCTGTCAGGGTATATTAAAATTCTTGATAGTGAGAGTGACGACTTTTCAAATGTAATCTTAATCTGTCCAAATACTTGTGGCACCCGTAGACCAGGAGAACATGCACTAAGAGCAGGCTTTAGTTCTCCCAACATTCATCCGGCTGTGATGGAAACACCCCAGTATTAAAGCTGACAGACTGTACTTTAACATTGTCATCACTGCTGCATTTCAAAGTAATAATACTACACAACCCAAAAAAGTGTGATCCAAGCGCTCACGGAGCTCACTGTGTGATGCAGCCGTGACAAAGAGCTGCGTCTGTAGCACGGGCCAGATTTAGCCTCATTTTTATAAACCATTTTCTATTGGCCCATCTGCTGCTCGCTCTCATGTGTTCACACTTCTTAACTCGTCTCTCTTTGTATCTTTTTTCCACCTTGGTTCAGAGTGGACAGCACAGCTTGTGATGTCTATATCGGTCCTTTCTCACCCTCCTTTTCTTCCTTTTTTCCCGTCTCTCAGCCACGTCTCTTCCCGGAGCAGCTGTGCTGAAGTGAGTCAGAAACGCAGATCTAGACACAAGCTCCATTTAGATTTACAAAGTAACCCAGTATTAGCTGTATTCTGGTTGAGGTCTCCCCCAGTTTAAGATGTTTAAATGAACCTTTGATGCCCTGCGGCTGGGCTCGCTCTCCCCTCAGCCTTGGATCAAAAAAAGATGAAAGCTCTTTCCTTTCATGTCGCCGTGTCCTTGCCCACTATGAAATGGTCCCAGTTGTAATATAAGAACTAAGAACCACCTGCCACGAGGCTTTATGTAACATCACAGTCCACAATTACAGATTCTGAAAATGTGGACGCTTAAGATTTTAAAGAAACATTTCAGCAGACGAGCGTCCTGGATTTCACTCAAGGAAGTATTACTTGAAATAAGTGTTTATTGCAGAAAGAAACACATGAAAACTGGATTGATATATAAGACTTAAGAAATGAGAATGAATGCTAAATAAGAAAATGTCTGGTTTTGCATGGATTTGGGAGTGTCTGTTTGCATCAACTGTCACTGGTGGCCAAACAGTAACATTGGCACCTGCCTAATTATCTTTCAGATATCAGCAACACCAGCATGTTTTCTTATGTTGCCACAAGTGCAGCAAACAGAATCGACTCTGAACATTATTTCTATTCGTGAAATAAATTGATGTTCAGATTGTTAACATTGAAACAATTGTGGATTGGGGGGGGGGGCAATGTTGTCTCACCTTTAAACAGGCAGCCGAGGTAGGAGTAGTGCAGAATCAAGGTTGATGTAAAAGGAAGAGCCGGCAGGAAAGGTTTGACCTTTTGACAATGTGTTTTGCATGTGACACACTGCAGGCGATTTAAAAAGCAGCTATTAGCAGTTAGCAGCCAACTCAAAGAAGAAGAGAAGACGGTAATGTTGATGAAAAGTTTTTTAAAAAATGAAGTCCAGGAGCTCCTTACCATCCAAGCAGAAGAAAAAGTCAGCCGCCACATAACAGGGATGCTAAATGATTGTTATTGTTATGTTATGTCATTACTATTGTTTAGAAAGAGCTGTTGATGCATATGTTATATGTCACACTAGAAGCTGATGCTGTTGTGTAAAACATCACATCTGTAACACCTCTTGTGCTTCTGCATTGCTGGCATGCTGTCTAAAATCACACACATGTTGTTACTGTTGTTTGGTTCTGGGTAAAGGTGGCATAAAGAAAGGACTTCATAGTTGTAATTCGGAAATCCGCCACTACACTACAAGCGCTGCTCAGAAAATACCCAAGGTACGTGACAAAGAGCTGAAGGCATCAACTTGGCCTCTCAATAAGTCAGATCCCATCCTGGTTGAACATCAGTGGTTCCCTATGGATCCTGACTCTCACTTATTCTTCCGATGCAGGCGATTAATTTAGCGATACAGAATGAAAAATCACTTCCAAAAGAACCAACTGTTAATGTAGATACATTCTTCCCACCGCCCAAACAGTGTTTGGGGGTACTTAACCATATTGTTCCTTATTTGATCTTGATAGATGTCTCTCTACAGCAGCCAATAAAAACTCCCTAAGCAGTGATATCAACTCTCCCTTGTCCTCTCTCTCCACTTTGTCTCTGTCCTTTTCTCACCCCTCTTTAAACATTGACTTATTTTCATGTTCTTTCCTTCCTCTTGACCTTATTTGGCTCCATTCATCCTACGTGTCCCGTCTAATTAAGGTTATTAGGTTTCGGGTCAGCTACCCCACTGCTGCTCTCCTTTTTCTCTCTCCCCGACTCTCCTTTTGGAGGTGGGCTTCTGCTCAGCAGGGGCTTTCTTAGCCTTTTTATTGAGGCCAGCTCATCTTGGCGCGACTCAGATCAGATCATACACTGTGGGAGAGGAGAGTAAGAGGCACAAAGAGATTTTGTAAAGATGGCAGAGGAGCTCAGAGGAGGAGGGGATGAGGTGTTGTGTGAGGGAGATCATATGTGTGTGTGTGTGTGTGTGTGAGAGAGAGAGAGAGAGAGAGAATGTGCAGTCAGCATCACTTGGGTGGCAGTTGGCTGCGATGACTCCAGCAGTGCCGACAGTTGCATCATACTAAACCAACCCTGCAGGCTAGACTAAGTGTCTGACAGCAAACAACAATCTGCATCATTGCTCTGCTCAGGCCCCATTTTCACTCAGATCAGGTACACGTTTGTTTTTGCAACGACATAAAACATAATTGATATGTGATTTGTTCTGTTGGTTGTGACACACATCAACAAACTGAACTTTGTATTTGTTTTTTAAGATGTACAGTTCCAGTCCGCAGAGTTGCATGAAATAAACGATACCAATTTATCATTGTTACATAGAAATTAACCAACATAGAGCGGAATGTTTTCTGCAGTGCATAAAATATGGAGTACATTTGTCATTATTAATCGTATTGGGGTCAGATCACTGTGTTATTTTGTTTGTTTTGTTAAGTGATAACCATTCCATGAAAAAACATGGAAAGAGTTACAGTCCAGTTTCAACATGTTCAGCAATGTTAGGTTTGTTGGCTTTGTTGCATTGCAAATTCAATTTTAAAAGACGTATATGCTTTAGAGTTTTCACCAGTTTTGTCTGTTTTCCACATTCTTGCTATAGATTGAATAACTATTTGCCCTGTTAATTTCTACATCAGAGGTCTAATTGATTACATAGTCACCTAATACCAGCTAAATAACAACTTATATTTTGGCTTTGGCTAATTAAGGTACCCTGTTAAATTTTCCTGCAAACAAATAAAAACCTGCATTGCTTTCATCCATGTTTGCTACAGTGAGGTTAAAAAAAAGGCGTCACAGCATCATATCGTTGGGGTCCAACACATAAAAAGTCCTGACATCCTATTATGTCTTAAAATCTCAGAAATATCCTAAAATCCCATAAATGTACAAAAATCCTAGAAATGTAGTAAAATCATAGAAATGTTATAAAATCCTGGGAAGGTCCTAAATTCTGAGAAATATCTGTAAATCCCACAAATGACCTAAAATCAGAGAAATGTCTTAAAATCTTGTACAAGTCCTTTAATCTTAGAAAAATCCTAAAATCCTAGAAAAGTCCTTAAATCCTAAAAACGTCCTAAAAGCTGATAAATATCCTCAAATCCTCAAAGCATTCTAAAATCCAATAAATTTCCTAAATTCCTAGAAGTGTTCTGAAATCCCAGTAATGTCCTAAGATCTGAGATACACCCTAAAGTCCAGGAAATGTCCTAAAATCCATCAAATGTCCTTAAATCCTACAAATGTCCTAAAGACTAAGAAAGGTCATGAAATCCTTGAAACGTCCTAAAGTCCTGCAAACTTGCCATAATAATAAGAAATGTCCCAAATTCCTAGAAAAGTCCTAATGTCCGAGAAATATCCCTAAGTCCTTTAAACATTCTAAAATCCTTGGAACATCCATAGCTCTCATCATTTTGCAGAAGTGGCCCCCAAGCAAAGCATGTTGAGCACCCCTGCTTTAGGAGCCACAAGTAACCCTGCATTCTCTTAGTGCAGTGTTCTGGAGAGATTATGGGATTACACAGTACTATGAGCTGTGTAAGACATGATTGTGCCTGATCAGAGCTCTGTGAGTGAGCAAAGTGATCTTAACTTCAGCTGGGAAATATGCTTCTTTTCATGGAGATAGACTTGTAACCATGTTGTATGTTTTGCTTGTCCCAACTTCCCATACTGCACATTTTAACCCACACTGGTCACTTTTGGTCCTGATCTTTGATCTTTGAGCAACACAGCCATAACTTTGAGGCTCCAGATCGGCTGTAGCCTAAAGCAGACAAAAGAGCAGCCTGTCAGGCTTGGACCTGGCTGACTTGTTGAGCTGTTAGGTTTATTGTGATGTTTTTACAGTTTCACACTGAAAGCTTTTCAACTTGAAACTGTACTGACTTGAAGGATATTGTGAGCCAGTCCATCACCTTCAAGACTAACAAGTTTCTGTTCAGGTTGTGAGTGTCAGGAGAAAAAGAGTAAGCGAGAGGAGACACACACGCACACGCCCACTCATCTGCACCAGTCTGTGCTCCTGTTGGAATTAATATTGTTGCCCTAGCCTGTGTTTCAGCTTGTATGGCATGGTCTCTGGATTATGTCATTGTTTTGTCATGTCATTTCTTGTTTTTGTTATTTAAATCATTTGTGCAGTTTAACTAGACTCTAAATTCATGTGACGGTGCCCTTTAGCTTTTGAAGTACTACCTTGTTCTGCACTGATCTCTTTTTTTCCTCTCATATATTTTGTTTATTTTGATTCCTGCAGCTGCTCATTAGCCCTCGTCCTGCAGATATTTATTGGCCGCGGTGAGCCTGAAGCCTTTCGCTGGCCTCGACAAGAGAAAGGTCAGCTGCAGAATGGGATAATTCAGCTGAATAATGCCCATTGCATGTAAGGCCCAGGCATAAGTGAATGAACATTGAAACCTGGCTGTGCATCCTAACGAACCCACACTGATGAAACCGTTTTAACAAACTGGCAACGCTAGCCACACAGCCGCTGCTTAATATGAACTGCTTTCTGGTGTGTAGAATTACCATGCACACTCTCAAATACATATTGTGCATGCAAATACGCAGACTTTACTGTATATGCACGAGCACAGAATGACAAACTTATTAGCTCCCTCTCACTGAGATTTAATTGGGTTTCTTCACGCTTAAAATTAATTCCCACCCGAGTTGTGGTGGCTAAATAATAAGATGTGATGAATGAGTGTTTTAGAGTGGCCCTCCTGTTTCCTGACTTAAATATGACAGGATGTGACACGTGCCTGTTGGACCAGGGGCATAAACGTGAATTAAAGCTTGTGTTTTTTAACTTTGTGCTGGAGATAGCTGTGGCCGCAGGCATTGTTTTATCAGGTTGTTCGTCTATCTGTCCATCTGTCCACCCATTCTTGAGATTGCGATATCTCAAAAACAGCCTGAGGGAATTTCTTCAAATTTGGCACAATTTAGACTAAATGATGAATTTATTAGTTCTAGGTGGTCAAAGGTCAAAGTTACTATGAGCATGTCTTTCAGATTTTTTGCAAATGTGAAATTTCAAGAACTGAGGAATATCTTCAGATTTGGCATAAATGTTCACTTGGACTCAACAGTGAACTGATTAGAGATTGGTGGTCATAGGTCAAAGGTCAAGGTAACTGTGACCTCATAGGTGTCATTTTTGTGAACGTGATATCTCAAGAACATCTTGAGGGAACACCTTCAAATTTGGCACAACCGCTCGGATTCAGGGATTAACTGATTACATTTTGGTGTTCATAGTCAAAGGTCAAGGTCACAGTGACCTTGCATCTATCTCGTTCTTGTGAACACGATATTTCACAAACACCCTCAGGGAATAAGGTATATAAGCCAATAAGCTTTGGCAAAAACATCCACATGGATTTAACAATGAATTGATCAGAGTTTGGTGGTAAAAGGTCACTTACATCTCACAAAACATGTTTATAGCTATAATTTAAGGAATATATATATATATATATATGTATATATATATACATATATATATATAAATTCTGGCAAAATGTCATACAAATGTCTTTTACAAATGACATTTTATATCCAAAAGGTCAAAAGTCAACGTCACTGTGACATTATCATATTACAGGAACAGAAGGGGAGACATTTGATCAGATACTAAATTGGTAAGTATTGTTTTGACACTGTGCTAATTGTATAGATCCTCTGTGTTGCAAGGTGGAAGATGTGAAGCAGTCATGTTTTCACAGATGTGGATGCAAACTGCAGGAGAAATTTGACTAGTGCACAGAGGCATACAATAGCTATCTGTAATTCTAGTTTGAAACAAACATCAGGTTTCTCTCAGGATACAAACAGAAACATAAAGATGTCAGGTTTGAGGATTTATGTTAGCGTTTGTGTCTCTTATGTTTTATGTGCTGAGATTACCTTCACCTGTGTTTTATTGCTCTGATTCTGAGATTCTAAAGTCTCAGACATGCAGATTTAAGATGAGCAGTTCAGTTTGATTAAATTTGGAGTCCCATGGTTTCAGATTAGCAGATTTTTGATCCTTGAAGTGAAATATTTGTTGTTTTCTAGTATTTATCACCCTTAAGTAAAAAAAAAAAACAAACAGTCTTGATGTTTTCAAAAAGTGTTCAAATGATTATTATTCGGCTGCGAGGGATTGAAGGCCTTCCAAAAACTCCAGACTTGTTGCAACTCATTTACTTTACACTTTAGATGGATTACTGCCTATAGAGCTCAGGTCGTGTTTGACAGTGGAGAGACTTAACAGCCTGCCTGAGGATACACACATCATTATTCACTTCATAATGTCTGAGCTGCAGTAAAAAAGAGAAACAAAGACAGACAGACATGTAAAACTTTCTTTCACTGCAGCAGCTGTTGTGTTGATGATGAGGGAGAGATGGCAGACTCCCATTTATTAGTGTTATTATTTAGACAATGATGGTCATTATTTGTGGTTGATTTTGTGATAGTGTATGCATGATATTGGGTGAAATGTAATTGTGTTTTGTTCAATCAATTTCTCTCGGAGTCCTCTCTTGCTTTTTGGTTTCTGTCGATACAAATCTAACAATGAAAGCCTTTTACATCTGATGAAACAAAGACATTAACGTTACAGTGATAAGCAGTGTTATCCGAATACAGGCAACATTTTGGCATCTCCAACGAGGTTAGAAGTGCCTTTTGAAAGCCGTGAAACACATAGCCAACCTTCTGATTCACAGTGTGATCTGTGGCCTCGCTGTGCGCCGATGAATACTGCATTTGAGGATGAAGACTAAATCCGATTAGTCTTTTGCCATCAGGGCCCCTGTTACACTGAATACCTTGCCTCAGGAGCTAGAAGTTTATTCAGTATCATCTTTAAGAACACATATGAGTAGACTCATTTTTATGTAACACATTTGATTTACACTAAGCAGAAATATAAACACTGTTTTTGCCCCCATCTTTCATGAGTTGAAATTGTTATAACCTGCTTCCCTTTTTCAGGTCTTTACTTTTAAAATAGTCTTCATTTAAGTATAGTATAACTCAGCAACTACAAGACCCATTATGGCCCAAATGCCATATATCGTCTGACGACAATGTGCTATATCTTTTCTTTTGTTTGCATCATCTAATATCGCTATACGTTGGCCCATATGGCACCAATACAAACAAGCATGGAGGAGCTGGAAAATGATACTGAACGTGAGGATTAAGCACAAGACACTGACATTGTTGTTTATTTAGCCATCAGCATGAGACTCGCTTTGGTGTTTTGTTTTACCCTTTCTCTCCTACAGCTTTCTACCTCTCACAGACACACACACAAAAAGCAGGGCTTTTGCAGAGCTCCGATCGAACCTATTTAGTCGCATTTTGCAAATATGGAGCACCAGTATGACTTGGAAATCTTTGCAGTACATGAACTGGAAAGCTGTTCGCTGTTCGCAGTGGATGAATCCTCATACCATAATTACAGTTTAACTTTCTGCTAACACTGACACAAGCTTCAAGGCCACAGCAAAAACATAAACACTTTTGGTCTGAGACAAGGTCTCAGCACAATGGGTTCTGCTTTGATTTATTTAATTAAAACATTTTATTTAACTATTATTATCTCAGTGCTTTTGTTACCTTATGCTTCACATTATTAAACATAATAACAGTATTTTATTTAACTTAATTATAGTTCATGTAAATTTATATATGGCAGTAGCTACTTTGTAACTGTAGTTCTTTTCATGATTTTATATGTTAGTATTTTACAGTACTTTAGAGAAGATTTTAAAATATTTAGATATATACCGTGTATCGCAATATAGCCTAAAAATATTGTGATATTATTTTAAAGCCATATTGCCCAGCCCTAAGGCCCATTTGAATAATCAAGGTCTTAACTAACCATCACAAGTGGGAGATGAACTGTAAGCATCAGTATAGATGCTACTGGACCAGATTAGATGAAGGAACAAGACAGAATTTAGAAATATTTGTCCTCGCCTGAAAAAAACATTACAGTTTCAGAGTATGCCTTTGAAATAATGAAGCATTTGCCCAAAAGCTCCAGGAAACCATAAAACAACATCCAACCATGGGAAGATATTAAGAAATTCCGAGGCGAGATCTTGAAATTGGCATTTTTAGGTCCATTTGTGCACCCTATTTGGCTCCCAGATAACAGTAAAAACTCATTTGATGTCACTTAGATGTCATTAGAATTGTTCCACCCATCTAAAAACAACAGATTGTGGCTTTATTTCCATCAAACCTCTATTCATGTTTCCACTCATAGCTAATAACAGTCTAAGACTTTTTCTGTGCACATAAAAAGCTTATTTTTCTCCAAATTTGCTCACAAATTTGCCTTCTATTGTAACCAGACCCGAGGCACACCAGTGTAGTAATGATGCTGTTTTTTCAGCATCAAGATATGCCACAGTTGTCAGATGGATGGATTATAAACTTTGTTGCCAAAGTGCTCAGTAACACTGATTTAAACAAATTTATGAACAAAACTGGAGAAAGCGAAACATTTTATGTGCATAGAAAGAAGTAGAAGTACTAGATCAACTATTTCCACTCATGAAAAAGTGTAAGAAAAAAGTGTTTTTGTTTAGTGTACTTTTTGTCAGGTTTTATTTGTGTGTTTCTATATCTGTCAGTCATATATATTTAAAATGTTACTCTTTGGCCCAGTGGAGGGCATTCAAATTTTGGGTTGCAGGAGAAGGTATATTTGTTATTACTTGGCCCACATGTACTGTAGCCTTCTTTCTGTATTGTAGAAATAGGGTTGCCATGGCAACTGGAGGCTTGAAACTACCTCAGTACCACTGCCAAAAGCATGAATTTAGTGAATTTTATGAAACATTTAAAGCAATCATTAGATGTATTCTCCTGAAATTCTGCAGCAGCATCACCTGTCGAGAGCATCAGTGTTTGGACCGACCTGCAGTCTGGCCCCTGCATCTCTTCACATTTTCAAGTCTGTTATACAACAGCATTCATATGCCAATACATAGATTTAAAAAAATTTAGGTTGCTGTAAATGTTGTGTAGAGATCTGCACAAGGAATCACAGAAGGGAGCCTCTTAAAGGTGAAGTGTGTAGGATTTAGGGGAATTTAGTGATGTCTAGTGACAAACTACAGGTTGCAACCAGCTAAAACTTCTCCTGATTAAGTTCCTTTAGGGTTAAGGCCTCTTCCTCTCCAAAACAAATGGATAAGGTGAATAAAACTGCTAAAAGCACTGAATAAAGCAATTTCATGTTACAAATCAGTGTTTATCTGATGCTGTTTGGCATTTCAGGTGGCTCGCACATGTATGCTATTGTGTGCTTCTTTCTCTGAGAAGTGAGTTAACATTTTTGATTGAGGTCTAAAACTTTTTGTTGAGCTATATTTTCGCATGCAATAATAACACCACTTTAGCGAACAGTGCATTAAAAAAGTTATATAATAAAGCTGCAATGGTGAGAATAGAAGTAGTTTGGGAGCCCATTGTTAGCAACAAAGTTGATAAATCAATTCATTAAAATAAATTATTAATAATAATTATAAACAAATGTTTTTCTTTCTTTCTTTCTTTCTTTCTTTTTACTGGCAATACGTTCTTTACAACTGTTGCCCATGTTTCATATTCCAAGTCACTATTTTGCAGTCTCAAAGTAACCTTTTCCAAATTAATCATTTCTATTCCTTTATTGATCCATTCTCTCTGAGTGGGTGCCTTAAAGCTATCCAGTTTTTCAAGATGACCATCTTTGTGACTATATATATGAAGAAAAAGACCTTTATGTTCTTTGGGGATACCTGACCACAGTTATACAAATCACCTGATATCCATGATTGTGGTGTAAAATATAAACACTATATAAACACTAAAGAAAACATACTTATTCAGTTATATTTCCTGTCTGGCAACATATCCCCCTAAATCCTACACACTGCAACTTTAAGGCCCTGGCACACTGTCCAACATCAAAGAACCAGCTGGCAACAAAGGCCGACTTTTGCGTCACCTCAGGTTGCTCGTGTCTTGGACAAAAAGTTGCTCCCTTAAAGTGGTACAAAAACAGTAATCTGCTCCCAAGTGTTTGATAAATCGAGTTTACTATGATCATCACTGTTGTTGTTGTTATTACATAAGAAGCCCCTCCTCCTCCGTGGCAGTGTGTGTGGGCTTTTAAATGGGATGTGAATAAGTTAATGTATGAAGGACGGTGTTGGAGCAACAGCGGCGCAGCAGCTCGGCTCACCTGTCAGCCGGAGATGGCGCTCTGATGAAGCGGCTGTGACAGCAGGTGTCCTCCATACAGCACAGTGTGTGTCACAGCTGTCAGTCTCCTGACAGAGACCTGTCCACACTGTCCAGCCTGGTTAGGCAGACGGGCCGGCACACACACACACACACACACACACACACACACACACACACAGACACACACACACACACACACACACACACACACACAGAGAATACCTTAGCCATATTTCCACACACGCACACGTGCGTGCACACACACAGATGTGAATAACACCATGTCGAGGTTAGTTAGTGCTGATGACAATTGATTAGCAGGCTGGCAGGAGTCTGACTGTTTAGGATATGAACTGGTTTCACCCCCTCACTTTCTCTCTCTGTCTCTTTCTCTCTGTGTTTCTCGTCCCTTTCTCTACCTCCATCCCTGTCAAGGGTTTGACTGTTTCCCAGAATCGGTCCTGCTGTCAACATCCATTATGTCATTACATTCTCAACCTGGAGTGCTTCTGCCTTTTGTCTGTTAAAATAACATTGTATTTTTTGTAGGTTCTTCCGTTATACAGGATGTGTTTACATGATTTCCTATTTTTACGTGATCGTTACATAATGATATAAATGTACTTTGTGTGTGTGTGTTGCAGGTGGCCGAGATGCACGGCGAGCTGATAGAGTTTAATGAGCGCCTATACCGTTCCCTCATGGCCAAAGACCACCTCATCGTCCAGATGAGACAGGAACTCATTGACCTGAGAGGCCCGGTAAGTGTTGTCCCCTCTCATCTGATTTCTCTGCAGGTTTTCTCTTTTTCCCTCCATCCTCGGGTCTCTGGCCCCATCTGTACAGATATTTTTCTAAACTGATGGGTTTTTTTTTGAGTTTTAGGTACCTACTAGACTTTTTTTTTTTTTAAATTGATTTTGTGAAGTTGTTGCAACTAAAACATGACAAGTAAAATTACCTTGTGCTTTCTAAGTGTAAGCAACTTCAGTAAATTAATCTGACTGAACTTGATCATGACTGCGATGACTGAGATATTTTGAAAAATTAAGGAACAGAATTTTTTCTTTACAACAGAGGTGAAAAATATCCATATAAAAAATATCTGTTTACTTGTAGATAGGGCCTCTGTCTCCCTGCCCTTTTCTGGGCTCTCCTCCTTGTGATTTTGTTTGATTTTCATCTCCACTTTCCCCCCCGTTTCTTTTTGCAGTGCCCATTTTTCTCAGCGGTCACTGGCTGCCAATAACGTTTAACTGCGCTCTCCTTGAAGTTGTCATCAGTTTTCAGTTTTCGTTTTAGTGCACCGCAGTTTCCAAACATAATCTGTCAGTCAAACAGCGTGTGCTCACATCTTTCTACTCCTCTGGTGATGAGTTTTGATTTTCTGTAGGTGGTGCTCTTTTGGTGTCCATCACTTCTGTTCCTAACTATCCAAAGTGTGGTTCAAACTAAGTACTTTCTCTCAAAGTGGTCCTCTACAATACCAACACACACACACACACACACACACACACAAAACGCCAACATCTGGTCATGCTCAGGAGAGCTTGAAGCCGTATGGACACACAAACAGTGTGGGTTGATACAGCGGCAGTGATGGGAGCCCCAGGCTGAAGATAGAACCTCTTATCCCCAGCTTCAGCCCTGCTCTGCTGAACCACTCACCCTGTGTGTGCCTGTGTGTGTGTGTGTGTGTGTGTGTGTGTGTGTGTGTGTGTGTGTGTGTGTGTGTGTGTGTGTGTGTGTGTGTGTGTGGGTGTGTGTGTCTCCATCCCTGGCTCCTGATTGCTGCATGCTTCCAATAGCTGCTGCAGATGACCAAACCCCGGTCACTTTCACTCTGCCTCTCCCTCTTCCTCTATTACTTTAACTGTGTGTGTGTGTGTGTGTGTGTGTATGTGTGTGTGTGTGTGTGCGTGTGTGCGTGTGCGCGTGCGCGCATTTCTGTTTCTGTGCGACACTCTCGGAGGGTTTGATCAAAGCCTGGGGGCTGGAGACCCCACTGAAAGGGGGCGATGGTGACAGTGTTTTAGCTCAGGTTTAGATAGTCTCTATGGGAGAAAGAAACGGATGGAAGATGGACACACTCTCCCTATTTTCACACACTTTTCATCCAGAAGGCCAACATCTGGGCCTGGTCATGTGTTTCCTCGGGGGACCTGGAAGCGTGCAGGGAGTGAAACAAATCATAGGCTTGATGAACTCTCACACATAAACATTTGTATTAAGGGTGTCAGATTAGGTAACCACAGCTGACGGAGGATACCCATCAACAGTGATAGCATTGCACACACAACACATGTGAGCATGAGGAGGTGTTCCAGATGTGTGCCTCCAATGAGTAAATAGTGTATTATGTATTCCCACAGCCCAGTGAACTCAGGTACCCCCTCATCAACACCACCAGTCATGTTCCACATTTGTTTTGTGTTATTTAAAGTGGAGTTGTTTTCATATTTTTGTCATACAAACAAACTGATTTCACATAAGTATGGTTAAGATTATACTTCTACTTCAATTTGCATTCAAAGATTACAGCTAATTATTACCTTAAACTTACTATTTATGAGCTGTTTTTCACAGTAGCTTTAGTTAGCTTACTGCTGAATATTCATTGCTTTAAAATCACTATTTCAGTTGTTTTTAAATAGCATTCATTGCAAGTGTATGAATTACTTTTAGCGAACCATGAAACCATTACTGTTAGCTCTCTATTTCAAATTTTTGTTAATTACTTTAAGCTAACTATTTTAGCTATTTTTTAATTACTTTTAGCTAACTATTTTAACTATTCATTGCTTTAACTATTTCAACAGTTTGTTCATTACTTTTAGCTAGTTTGTAGTATTTCAGCTAATTGTTAATACATTTTAATGTCATAAGCTAAATAGCTAACTAATTCAACTTTTTAATTACTTTAGTGAACTGTTTTTACTGTTTTTAATTACTTTTAGCCAATTATTTTAACTGTTTTTATATTACTCTAAAAAATAATGATTACTCTGACTAAGGACTTAAAGCTAACTATTTCAATAGTTTTGTAACCACTCTAAT
This sequence comes from Plectropomus leopardus, assembly GCF_008729295.1. Lineage (NCBI taxonomy): Eukaryota > Metazoa > Chordata > Actinopteri > Perciformes > Serranidae > Plectropomus > Plectropomus leopardus. The sequence continues at coordinate 20,466,082 of NC_056481.1, read as the reverse complement.
GATTTCAACTATTCATTCATTACTTTAACTTTTGTCAACTGTATGTTTATTGCTTTTGGCTAGCTTGAACTATTTTATCTAGTTGAACTACTTGTGCCTGAATGCCTTTCTTTGGTTTCTTTCTTACTTTTTAAAATTCTCTGTCTCTTTTCTTTTCCAGGTTCCAGGCGATTTAAGTCAGACGTCAGATGATCCCAGCTTGTCAGATTTTGAGACGTAAGAATATTTCTTTTTTTTCCCTCCATTACTCTCTTACCCTGCACTCTGTCGTTCTCTACTCCTCCTCTAACCTTTTTTCTTTTTATATTAATGCACTCGTGTTTCTCTTGTTTTGTACCTTGCAAAGCTACTAGCTAGTGAATTTTTTTTTTTTTTTTTTTAGCGTAACTATATCCATTAGTTATTCTTTCTCAAGTGAAGAAAGCTTAAAAAATGGTTTGATTTCATACATTAGTTCATTGGTTCCACTTTCAGATCATGACCAAATTAGATGTCAAGGAGTTTTACCAAAGTGAGCTGTAATTTTCCTTTCACTGTCCAAGCATAGCGCTGACTCACGGTTGATGTTGCTGTGATAATGATAATGATAATGATGATGATGATAATGGCAACAGCAGTGAGGACGGTTTGTTGTTTGTGTCACTCAGGGCTCATCGCGCTCTCATCAACGTCTGGATCCCCTCTGTGTTCCTGCAGGGCAGAGCTGCCAACGCCTACCACGTCTACCAGGTACACTCCGCTACTTTAATGTCTGAGTCCTCTGTTTACTGCAGTCATCACATAAAAACATGTTGCCTCACTCAACATATGGCTGCCCTTATACCAAAGAAGCTGATGAAAGCAAAGAGAGAGTAGAGAGAGTTTTTTTTGGATCAATTTGTTTGAGTTAAGCCAAACATTTGAGAGATGGAGTTACAAGTTCATTAAGCCAAAGAGCGATGGAACAAATGAGCAAGCTCTGAAATAATTAAACATTAAACCAAGTTTGCATTAATACCTCATTATCAGTGTTCATTAGCAATGTTGCACTTCTAGAGTTTTTTTCCTATACTCAACTCTCCTCAAGTGGTCATTTCCAGACTTAAATATCTCAACAGCTATTTGACGGATTGCTATGAAATTTTGTGCAGTTATCCGTGGTGCACAGAGGATGATTGCTATTGAGTTTTACAATACCCTGACTTTTCCTGTAGCGCCACCAGGAGTTTTCACCCTATCCACTGAAATATCTCATCATCTCGTACCTGGGTCTTCAACGTGGGGCCTGTGGCCTCTAGGGGGTCCTCAGAGTGATTGCAGGGAGCTGCCAAATCTTTGTTTGATAATGTTATCTAGGTTTTAAAGAGCAGTGTGTAGATTCAGTGGTGTCTAGTGTGAGGACTGCATATTGCATACAGCTGTAACATCTACCATCTACCAAGCGTGAATACCTGGTATGTTCACTGTTCAGGGGATTTTTTACAGAGAGCCGTGTTATCTCCATATTCTTTCTCTCCAAAGTGAACAGAACAGGAGATTAAAATCAGTAATAAAAAAGTGGGCTATTGTAGAAACATGGTGGTGCAACATGACGAGGACCCGCTCCCTATGTAGATATAAACAGTTCATTTAAAGGTAACAAAAACAAAACAATTCTTTTTTTTGGGTGTTATACATTAAAGAAAACAGACTTGTTATGTCATATGCCATTTTTGCCAATATAGCAGAATTATACCCAAGAGTTAAATAATATTTAGCTCTGATTTTTAATCAGAAAATTGATAAATAAAAATAGAAGACATTCATTATGGTAATAATTTTTCTTTATTAATATGCTGCAGTTCAAGGCTGGATTACTAAGCTTATTAGATGGCTAACATTAGCTTCTGTGTCTCTTTCATGCAGTGTTACAGAGATTTTAAGGATAGTAACTTTATGTTGTATATGTTCAGTTCTATAGTTTCCATTATGTCAGACTTTTCTCATCAGTCCTGTTAAATGCTCGACAGTGAAATTGACTGCTTCTCGTGGATCGGTTGCCACAGTGCTATCAGGTAGAGTGACTCAGTGACTTGTGCAGATTTAATCCAGAGATAACATGTGCATAATGCAGTTTATTTTCCCCCATTAACCAAGCGATTGATCTAAGAGTAGAATTTTAGTCACAGTAGCTGTGTGCCTTGTCACTGATAGTAGCTCGACAGAATGTTTGTGAATTTAAATCTATCCCATAAAAGTGACTGCACTTCCCACTGCAGTCTGTGTCACCTCTAAGTGTGTAATGAAACCCATCTATAGAGGTTAGAGAATATTATAGATCCAAGAGAAAAACAGGACTCAATTGCAAATTGTCTGTTACTTCAGCACCATGGAGAGAGCCATTGATTTACCCATACACAGTACAGTTAGGCTGCTGATGTTTCAACACCATGGATAGAGCCGTGTATGGACCAAAACACAGCACAGTGAGGCTGCTGGTCTTTCAGCACCATGGACAGCTCCATCTGTATAACTACACACAGCACATTTAAGCGGTTGATGTTTCAGCACCATGGACAGCTCCAGGTGTATACCGACACACGGCACATTTATGCCACTGATGTTTCAGGACCATGGAGAGTGCCATGTATGTACACAGAACATTTAAGCTGCTGATGTTTCAGGACCATGGAGAGCACCATATAAAAACACAGCACAGATGGGCTGCAGATATTTCAGAGCTATGATGAGGGCCAGAGGTTCTAACTTGCACAAACCTCTGTCAGATAGAATCAGGCAGACTAAACTGAGGCCCTGTCTACACAAACGCAGATACTTTTTTATTTTTCCCTCCGTTTTAAAAAAGTATTCTGTCCACACGATCTTAGTTTGACAAAATATCTCCATTCACACTAGAATGCAAAAATTACCCCAAACCTTGTCGGCATATGTTGTCTTCAGTTGTCTCCCCACTTCATGGTTGTGAAGTAAACAGGCTAATGGTACCTTTTTCAAAACACCCTCTGAAGATCTCATTGCCATTTCCCAGCCACCCTTTCCTAAACCCTCTATTTTAAATGCACACAAAGATAAACAGAAACCTGAGTTTTTAAGAATCTGCACCTTAGAAGCATTGTTAAAAATGATGTTTTATTAACCAAAAATGTTAACAAGAGGCAAAGAAGTAGAGGAAAGTATCAGTTTACAAATATCTTTATATATGTAGACATGGCGTCACATATATAATTTAACAACCCCTCAGTTCTTGCACCCCTGCACTCTGTCTGCTAACAGGGATTGAGAGGGGAGATGGCAGAAGAAAAAGGGGCTTGCTTTTGGTCGTTTTACTAGCAAGGGGGATTAGCATCCCCCCCTCACCCTCCCTCAAATCACCTATCATGTATAGCATTCACAGCAATGATAATAGCCCAGCTCCACTTGTGCCAGGCACTTATCTAAGTAAGGTGTGTTGGGAACTGAACTCGAGAGCGGCTTAACAAACTGAATTGCTGCTTCTTGTTGTATCTGTCAAGTTATCGAGCAAAGTAGACAACGGCGGCTCATTCCCCTGGTGACTGTTTTACTGTATCTGTCACATTAACAAGGTGTTACACCTCAGCTCCCTCACACGCAGCCGTCCACTGGTCCCTCCACCCTTGAGACGGAGACACACACACACACACAAACACGCAAGCACGCACGCACACACATGCATACACACACACACACACACACACACACACACACACACACACACACACACACATTCACACACTCAGACATTCGGTCCCCTGGTTCAGCTTTACAAGACACAGACAGACAGCAGCAATGACACACACGAATGTAGTGGTGCAAATATAGTATTCACTGGGTGGAATGCACACAAGAAAACACACACATACCTGCACTAAGGGATTTACAGAGACTCATACAAGTGGAGGTTATATATACACACACATACACACACACACATTGATGCATACACACAAGGATGCATGCACACGTGCAAGCCTAGGTACAGAAGACAGCTCTTCTTGCTGTACTGAAACGCTTGACAGAATAACACACACACACACACACACACACACGCACACTGTTCTGTTATCTGCTCCGTAGCCAGGAGGTACAGCTGTAACGTTAGTCAGGGGAAACCATATGGGACGGGAAGAGACAGGTGACACATCCTCAGCTCTAAGTGATTGTCAGGACTGGCTGGCTACCGAGCTTAGCCCGGCTCACCTTATACATAATAGATGTAAATTCACAACTCAGGGCTCAAGCGGAGAACTGTCTGACACCTTTTTCTGTGAAATTATGTCCAGACAGGACTAGAGCACAACAATGGACAATGAGATGTGTTGTTTTAGTCGCTCTCGTTCCTGTCATTTACAGCTTTAGTAGTCTTAATTGAGAAGCAGAGATTCTAATGAATATATCTCAAAACATCTGATTTAATGATTTAGGATTTTCTGGCATCAGTGGGGGTAAAATGCTCATATGGAAGGCAGCTCAATTTAAAACTGCAGCACTGTGTTGAGAACTTGTTCCCTGCACTTTGGGAGTTATTCAGGCAGCGGGACTTATAGGCGGGAGCATCATAATGGTGCAGTCATCAGAGCACAGTTTTGGGGCATTTATTACAGACTGATGTGGCCAAGGAGCCTCAATTTGTGCCCCTCACTCATTACCATTACATCTGAGTAACAGAGCTAAGAGTCTAATTTTTGGAAAAGTAAAATACCCTCTGATTTTTGGTCATCTAAGAGCTGTCATTAAGGTCTTTTCCAGAATTCTCAAAGACTCTTATAACAGTCTAAAGCCTCTTCATACAGAAATGGCGCTATAGAGTCTCTAACAAATACCTTCTTTACGCTGACTTCACACGGTGGCATCGTGTTGCTCCATTGTGTGATTTTAGACAGCATGCTGACATCGCTGAAACAAAAGAGGCATGAGGAGCATAACATTTAAGACAACAGCTTCGACCTCTAATGTGACATAAGACATACACATTGGCAGGAAGTTCTAAACAATAACAGTGACATAACATGCCAGTAACAGTCATTTAGCATCCCTGTTATATGCTGGCTACTCTCGTCCTCTGCTCAGAGGGTAAGGAACTCCTGGAACTCATTGTTTTCACAATTTGTGGACATTTACAGCCTCTTTTTTTCGTCTTTGAATTAGCTGCTAACCACTAACAGCTACTTTTGAAATAATGGTCTGGTCCTACTCCATGTACTGATTCAGATTTGGCAGTCAAAGGTCACTGTAACTTCACAAAAGATGTTTTTTTTTACCCTAACTCAAAAATTCATATGCTAAAACTGACAAAATGTTAAATGCTGGTTACTGAATTGGTAACACTTTCCTAGGTTGTCCCCTTTGAAAATGTGCTGATTGTGTAGATCTTCTGTGTTGCTGGGGGTAAGATGTGTGTGAAGCATCCGTGTTCTGCAATTTGTAGCTTCCTTGCAGCAATATCCATATTTAAAGCGTTGTTTAATGTCATGACTACATATGAGTCGGGGCAGTCATGGATGTAAACTGATACTGCAACTTGAACTGATACGTAGAGGCACACAGCTGCAAGATGGTGATATTAGTTTATGTAAATAACATTGATATTTTGTTTTACAAAGAGAGTAGGGGCATTTACTGAGTCATTTCCGGATCTAGATTATTTAAAAAAGGCTTTGTGAATTCTGAAAATACCTTCAGAACAGCAGTAAGTGTTGTTAAATGATGAAGATT